>NC_056741.1:801148247-801163247 GCF_019279795.1 Protopterus annectens
GTGAATAATGAGAGATATTAGTACTCCATACTCCTTAATGTCGAAAAAATACATTTTGTTGAAAAATCTGTTGCTCCATTTACTTTTTAAGCTAATTAGAGCAATATTTAAAAGTTTTGCCCCTAATTATTATTGGCTGTGTCCAGAATTCTCGACCAAAGAAGTTGAGAGGTATGCAATTCCCTTGTCAATCTTGGCAAAAGTAAATTTAAATAAAAGAAAATACATATTCTACTACTGTGGGCAGTGTCTGTTATTACCATGGCCCATTGTTTTAGCTGTCTTCTTGTAACAATTAAAAAAAATAACATAAAGCATGTACCTGCAGCGAGAAAGGTATCCTTGATTATCTGCTGCTCAGCAATTCCCCTTTCATGGCAATCTCTACTTTTATGGAAAGTTGACTAGAGATTGTAAGGAAAACACTTTGATTGGTTGCTAAAGGCAACCAATCACAACTGCAGGGCTGCAGGCACTTAGGACAGTTTGCATTCTCATCAGTCTGTAGTCATAAAGAGACTGCCAACTACAAAACAACAATTTGCAGGTGCTTGCAGTTAAACTGCATAGTAACAGGATATTGGCTGGCTGTCCATGTCTTATTACCATGGTAAAAAAAAACTTTGCATTTTTTACTGGGGCACTTACCATGGCATAACACTTTACAGCTGGGTACATGTCCTAGCATGCCCCAATGTACCCCCCCATTTCTATAAACAGCTTTTACCAGTACCAATAAAAGATTCTTTTTAACCAACTAGTTGTCATATTAAATCTTTGACAAATTTGGGCAACAACATATTTATGGGTGTTTGGATGGCAATACCAAAATTATAACTCCTCACAATGCTTGTTGAAGACATGATCAGCTTTGTAACTAGTCACCATGTGTGGAAAAGCATTTTGTAGGTGGCTTGGAAAGTGAAGTGAGAAATAAGTACCCTTGTACAGTATGCTCTGTTGAAATAAGTACCCTTGTACAGTATGCTCTGTTGAAATAAGTACCCTTGTACAGTATGCTCTGCTGAGATAAGTACCCTTGTACAGTATGCTCTGTTGAAATAAGTATCTTTGTACTGTATGCTCTGTTGAAATAAGTACCCTTGTACAGTATGCTCTGTTGAAATAAGTACCGTTGTACAGTATGCTCTTTTGAAATAAGTACCATTGTACAGTATGCTCTGTTGAAATAAGTACCCTTGTACAGTATGCTCTGTTGAAATAAGTACCCTTGTACAGTATGCTCTGTTGAAATAAGTACCCTTGTACAGTATGCTCTGTTGAAATAAGTACCCTTGTACAGTATGCTCTGTTGAAATAAGTACCCTTGTACAGTATGCTCTGTTGATGCTAGCAAAACCTCTCATTTATTGGAATGGGGATACCTTTCGGAAATTACAGATCCTCATTCTCACAGATTCACTAGTAGATGATTTACAGCCCTTTTATAAAGGAACGCATATTAATCAAAGTTGTGTCATGAATTTCTAACTGTCCGAGGGTGAAGTAGGGAATGAGGCAAGGGTGAACACTGGTGCTGATTCTATTTATTTTATAATTAGAACCCCAGCAGGAGAAGTTATGAAAAGTATTCTTTCATAGAGCATGTCAGTGGGTACAAAGGTAGAATTGGGGGGGGGGGTGAGATAGTCTTGTTTGCTGACAATCTTTTGCTTTTAAAACTCTGTATTGCCAGTCTTGGCCAGCCTTAAAAAGTGAGGTTCAACTACAAGATAAAAGGTGAGCCCTTCCAACTCATTGCTTCATTCAGGCTTCCTTGACCCTCACCTCCTTCTTTAACACTTATTTTTATTTCTATTTAAATTCTACTCATGTTTCTCATTTGGAAGAAATATTACACCTGTTCCAGTACAATATTTTTGGATAAAGTTTTTGAATTGATTAAAATTCTTCCCTACCAGAAGTTTTCTATTTCTGGTGTAGCTATAAGCTGCAGACTGCTTAAGCTTTTTTTATGCATTTATTTGGGCACCGCTGAAATATAAGAGGCATTGATCGACATTGCAGTTTGAAAATTAAGGGATGATGTTCTATTCTTTCTATCATATTGTGCTATCAGTCAGTGAATCTGATTGCTTAGACCATGATGACACCTGACCTGATCCCTTGGAGACAACAACATGTAAATTTCCTGATATCGGTGGAACAGGGACCTGTAGCTCCGATGATGCACAGTGAAGGTTGATTTATACAGGGCCTTAACAAGTTAAATGGAAGAAGCATCTTACAGTTTATTAATACCCTATTTAGAAAATTAAGTGGGATTTTCCATTCTTCAGATGTGTTTGATGAATGAATGTCTTCTTGTGTCCCTGTGGGCACCGCTGCTGCTTTTGTTAATAACACTGGGAATTTTCCTTTATGCAAGCGGTAAGAATGGGAGTCAAGAGCCTGAGATACTTTATTCATTAAACAGAGATAGAGTCCTTGAAACCTTACAGCGTTTACACACTTTGGAAATGGGTTAGAATTTTAATCATCTTTAGGCTTCATCATGGATATTGGCAAAAGTGGTGATTAGTTCTTGTTCATGTTAGTGGTTACTCCCTATGATGGATAATTTTCAAGAGACCAGGCCTAGGACAAATAACATATGACAGATACATTATACATTTTTAGTGCTCTCACCCCCTCTTGCTGAACATCAAACAAACTCCCCCTTAATGGACTTGAGTTAATTTGTTCCCTAGTGATGAGGGATATCCAGATTCGCTAATTTAAGAGGAACCTTGGGGGGAGGCTATTTTTGCAGACGTTATGAAGTTGGTGTTCTTGTTGGCAACCTGGTAGTGATAGCATTTTGCACATAGACTATTAAACCAACCAATGGGCAGGGGGATAGCAACCTCTATTCAACGAAGCCCCCATTCACTGTGGGGATTCAAAGTGCCCTTCCCTGTGAGTACATTCCCATATTCCCTCAATAATGCGGTTACCTAAAAGTGGTGGTTTACTGATCTTTAAACCTGCACCCTGGATGCCTGCTATACCTCTTTCAAAGGACTGTGACTGTGTCCTCACTACCCACCACAACCATAGGATGGACCTACTTACCTTCTCCTGTCAGTATTAGGAAGCATTTATGCCACAGACTGAAGTACAGTGGTAGCATTGTTGCCTCACAACAAGAGGTTCTCCTGTTTGATTCACGGCTGGAGTGCCTTCTGTGTGGAGTCTACATGTCCTCCCCATGGTCGAGTGGCCTCCGAAAGACATGCGTGAATGGGCATGCCTTCGCTGAAGGTTGGGTGTCGGGCTGGCAATTCGGCACCATAAAAAATCTACTGCCAATCATTAGCGGACAGGAGTTCCGCTGTGGCGAACCTTAACTGGGATAAGCCGAAAAGACAAACAACTGAAGTTCAATTGTCTGAGCCATAGATGAGGTTTTATCCCTATATGCCACTGCCACTTAGAAATATGTGATATGTTTTACAGTTTCAGGCATTCTTGTGAGATAATACAGCAGATGCAGGATGTAAAGTTAAACAGACAATAATTAAGGAAGGGGTACTCTTCTGTAGGAATTAGACTGGGAATATATGCTCTATCCTCTTCTCCCTTCCAGATTACTGCTTCTCCAGAAGAAAGAATTTGTAGTTGGAAAATTTTCTTTACTCCATAACACATGAGTTAATTGTGCCTGTTGTTTCTGTTGATTAAAAGCTTCATTTGGAAATTTTGATAGGAAAACTTGCTGATATTGTAGTTTTCTTTTTTTTTGTTGTTGCTGCTAAGATGATAAGATTAGTGTGGGTAATTAGGTAGGATTACTGCATTTTAAATTATTTTTTTTGCCATAAATCAGAACGTTGGCACCATTTTGCATGTTGTACATTTCTGACAAGATTTTTTTATATATTTATGTTTTATTTCTTGTCTAAAACTATTTTATGCTGCTTCTAATCTTTTGTTTCTGATTTTTTAATAAAAATGGGGGGGGTACTTTTGGCATTTATTTTATACTTTGAACTGTGTTTCTGAAACTACTGTCACTTTATTCAGGGCAGCATTCAGAATACTATCACTGCAGAAATAGATCTCAGATTGTTTTTAAAGGGAAAGTAGTGGGATTTGGTCATTTTACTGGGTTGACTATGCAGACATTATCAGTGTTGCTCTGGCTAGTCCCCCCCCCCCCCGGGATTCTCCTACTAGTGTAGTGCATACAAAAAAGAGACAGATGACCAGCAACATGGCAGGTCAACAGTCTCTATTTGTGTTTTCACCTGAGCTGGTGGCTATGGCTCGATCCATTATTCAAGCTATTGAATATGAAGTGAAACCCCAAGTTTTGTGCAATACCAGGGCTCCCTCCCTGTTCAACCAACCAAGGATCCTGATTTTGAAAATGACCCAGAATCTCTGCTTTTGGAAGAGTCAGATTCTGACCACTTAGTTTCCTCTGAGGATGAAAAGGTTCAGAAATGTAATAGATGTTTTCCTTTTCTGAAATGCTGGCTAGATTTAGGGATGTATTCAGCTGGGAGCAGTCATCTCCTGCTTCTGAGATAAGCAGGGTTTATGATCTTTTGGAGGATGAAGCCATAGACATGGCAACCTTCCCACCACTGATCCCAGCATTGGATGACGTTTATAAGAAAGCTTGTGGTTCTCCTCTGTTGAACGATTCTCTGCCTATAAAAGTGTTTAAGTAATTCAGGGTGTGCTTGGCCATGCCTGGCATACAAATCCTGCTTCTGTGTCTTCAGTGACCTCTGCCAATAAAAAGACCATGTATTCATCAAAATCAGTCCCACTATGCAAGTGGCTAGAATCTCAGGGAAAGATGCTGGGAAATTCCAGCACAGTCGCTTTTAAAGTGTTTAACTGCCAGTGTTTTATGTGGAATGTTGTGCTGAGGTGTATGTATAGTTTACATACATTTGCTGCATTATTACCTGTTAAGCAGAAAGACTATGTGAAAAAGATTATTTCAAATGTTTCTCAAGTGTCTAAATATGCTTTAAAGAATGCCTTGGAGAGGACCCATACTGTTTCTAGAAATGCAGTGCTGATGGTGGTGGCAAGGAGGTATGCTTGATTGCACAGCCAAAACTTTTCTGATGTGTTAAAAATGAAATTTTGAATGCTCTGCTTGGTTCTGATTGTGTGTCTGGTACAGCATGTAATCAGATCTTAACATAATGATATAACAGAGGAAAATTGATGCAAGGGATGTCTGAAATGTTCTATATTAGGAAGTTTTCCCCCAATAAGCAGGACAGTTTTTGGCAGCCCAACAAACAAAACCACCACCCAAACAAAACAAGGATACCAAAGGAAATGACAGGATGAGAACTCCACCAAACCTAATAAGAAGGATTCCTTTTCCAAAATGGATAATTCCCCCTTTAAACCTATGTCTATGCCAAGGCTCATCACCAGTCATTAGCAGGTTCCCCTCTGGGTATCCCATGTGGAAAGTTAGCTTTGAACAAGGAGGTCTTGCCATCAGTGCTTTTCAACAAATGGGTGCTCAACATCATGGGCAGAGGTTACAGGTGGCAGTGGAAGGAACATCTGCATCTGTTTAAAGGGGTTCCCCCTCACCTGCCAGACCAGACTTTGTTATTCTCTCCTACACTCTGGTACATGCTGGACTCATGGGTCAGAGAACTTATCTCTCCTTCTGAGAAAATGAAAGATTTTTACTCTAGAATTTTCCTGGTCCCCAAAAAAGAGCTGCATGGAGGCCAATGTTGGACTTTTCCTTTCTGAATACTTTTATCAAGGTACCAAAGTTCAAGATGCCCATCCTGCAGACAGTGCTCCCTCTTGTGCTGGACCACTGCTTCATGGTGACCCTAGACTTGAAGGATGTGTATCATCATATCCCCTTTTCTCATTTTTCAGGCGATGTCTTGAGATTTGTTGTGTCTGGATCCCATTATCACTTCTCTACATTGCCCCTGTGCTATCCACTGCAACTCAAGTGTTTATTAAATGCCCTGCCCCAGTAGAGGCTCACTGTCAGACTCTTGGCATCCACATTTTTCCTTACTTAAATGACTCACTGATCTGTGCAGATTCTGTATCCAGGTGTTTGGAATCACTAAAGATGGTCTCGACCTTACTCTTCCAGCCAGGGTTCAAGATAAACCTTTGGAAGTTGTGCCTGACATCCTCAAAAAGATTCATCTTCCTGTGCTGCTTGATCAACACCATCAAAAGAATGGACTTTCTTCCTGTTGATGAGGTCCTGTCCTACCAGCCAATGTTTCAGGAATTCTTCAGGAGGAACGTCTCCTAGGCAAAAGACTTTCTATAAATAGTAGGACTGATGCCATGCATGATTCTCATGATACCACTGCCCTGTTTCCAGATGAGGAAAATTCAGTGGTACACATGCAATTGTTGGACCCAAGACATACATTCCCTGGCATCCCAGTTGCTGGTGCTGGACTTCATAAGATGAGAGTTACAGTGGTGGAAAGCACAGTTGGGTATCGATAAGACTTCCCTTATTCTTACCTCTTCCAGTGCAATCTGACTTCACTCAGGGAACTGGGTTAATAGAAACCTAAGGGCAGACCCCTTGGATGCCCAAGGAGGCATTTAAGCTCATCATTAGCAAGGAAATGTTGGTGGCGATCCATGCCTTGAAAGTTCTTCACCACCTATGGATTCTTGGTCCTTTTGTTTGTTATGGACAACATCACAATGATGTGTTACTTCAACAAACAAGGCAGTAAAAGGCCTTACCTTCACAGCCAGATAGCAATAATGGCCTGTAAGCTGGCTTTACAGCACTTGCCTACTCTTCAGGCATCATACATCCCATCAGAGCAAAACATTGTAGCAGACAGACTTAGCAGATCCTGGGCATACTCACAAGAGTGGTAGCTCAAGGCAGTGGTGCTCCAGGATCTATTTCAGATGTGGGAAATGTCTCAAATGGATCTGTTTGCCTCATTTCAAAACAGACAGCTGGAGAAATTCTGTTCCAGACATACTTGCTATGCTTGGAGTACTGATGCATTCTCATTTTCTTGGATGAAAATGTTCCTGTATGTGTTTCCAACCTTTCCATTGATTCACAAGGTACTTCTGAAGATTCAGAAAGAAACACAAAAGGTCATTGTGGTGACCCCCTATTGGCCCAGGAAATCTTGGTTATCCCCTCTAATTGTATTGGCCAAGGACAATTACCACATATGTCCCAGCACTCTGGATTTGGTCACACACACTCTCAGGGGTGCTTGGTGCACCCAAATTTGGAGCAACTACAACTGATAGCCTGAATGATTCAGTCTTGACTCTGTTTGTGTATTTTTTTTCATGAGGATGAGCAGGAGGTGTTAAAGAAGAGCAGAAAACCTACCACTAGAAAAAAAATATATTTACAAATGGATCAGGCTTTCTGTCTTGAAGTATTTGAGAGAGCTACTTCAGGATGGCTTATTGTATGCATCCATTAAGATGCACTTAGCAGCCATCTCTGCTTGTCTGCCTTTCAATCCCCCTCTTTCTTTTTTTCTTTTGGTAAAACAATTCATGAAAGAAGCATTACATAAGAGACCCCCTTGCAAGCAAATTCCTCCTTTGTAGGATCTCAACTATGTACTAAAAAACTGATCCTACCAGCTTTCAATCCTGCCACTCAGTCAGATCCGAAGCTCCTAATGTTGAAAACTGTTTTTCTTATTGCTGTGGCATTTGCAAGGTGAGTCTCTGAGCTGCAGCTGGGACAACCTTACCTTATTTTCCACAGAGACAGGGTTGTCTTACGCACTGACCTCTCTTTTATGTTGAAGTTGCCTCTGAATTCACCCTGAATCAGTTTATCAACCTTCCCATGTTCTTCTCAGAATTTATTAATAAGGGAGAGAGGATACTTCATACCTTGGATGTGCACCGTCATTCTTGCAGGAAAATGTTAACACTTATGCCTACTAATAATAACATAGCTGACAAATGGAATGGAATTTGAAATTAGAGTTTTTTTTTTTATAAAGAAATTTTGATTTCTAAACAAGTTATAATTGCATGATTGCTTTGAAATCTCAGCTGAGCTTGTCTACATTGCATGTTTTTTTCCTGACTTTTTAGGATTCTCAGCCAGCACCTTTATTGCTCACAAGTGCCAGTTTTCCCCTGTGGTCTATTTTTATGTATACACACACACACACACACACACACACACATATATATATATATATATATATATATATATATATATATATATATATATGTGTATATAAAATGTGTGTGTGTGTGTGTGTGTGTATGTCTATCTATATCTATATCTATATCTGTATCTATATCTATATCTATATCTATATCTATATCTATATCTATATCTATATCTATATCTATAGTTAGTTAACAGACTTAAGGAATACACACAATCCAGCATCTAAAAATTCAGTTTTGGAAGGATTTGCTATTTTAAACTCTAGAGTACATTTCACGACGGCTAGCATTTGCCTTTTTGGAAGAACTCTGACAGGGCGTGCTAGCAGGAATTTAGGCACTTCATGCATGAGTGAACATATGTCACTACATAAGCACACATGGCAACTAAAATAAGTAACTGTTTTCCGAGTCAAGTAGTATAAAAGGAAAACGGAAAGCATTCTTAAAATCTGCTATGTGTGTTGCTAGCTTCCTAGTTGTAAAATGTGCAATAATGTTCCCATTTAGTATAACATGCAAGACCCATCCTGAGAAATCTCACAGGATCAAAAGTACTAACTAAAAAGTAAACAAAATGGGGAGAAACACATGCATTTTCACATGTTATAAAAGGTAAATCAGTGCAAACTTGCTGAAATCTGAAATCCTGAAACCTCAAAAGTAATAGCAAGTGTGATGAAAGAAAAAAATAGACATTTTCAAAATGTAACTCTCTGTAACAATATGAGAAAAGCATTTACAGAAAGTGAGCTCTCAGATTTTAAAATTAAATAAAAAATAGCATTGCCCACTAAAGTGGATAACTCAAGTAATATGTCTAAAATCCCATTAGTAATGTGAGTAAAATATAAAGTGGAAAAACAGACAGTTTTCATTTATTGGTCTTCGATATAACATGTAATGTTTCAAGATAAAGTACTACAGCTTTGGGTTAACCTATTCTGGATAAAAGTAATTCTTCTATGCAGTGCAGTATAATGATGTATGGAAAATAAGGAAATATAAACTGTGAGATTGTAAATATTAAAACTGAACAAAAGCAGGAACTGTATATGACAAGGATAGACAGAGAGAGAGATGTCAACATTAAGCTTAGTAGAATGGAAATAACTACATATCGTGGATTATTGCAGAAGCTAATTAGCTGCACTGCAAAAATAGTGAAATAAGAATAGAGAGTACTGGTGAAAGATAAAGTACCAATGTAGTGCATTTACACATGGTTGAACATTGCTTTTTATGCAGCTCAAGGAGCAGTGAAGACATGAGATTTCTCTGCTGTTCTGGTATGCCTTATTCAATTATATGTTGTGCAAGTGTCAACCGGGTCAGGCAGCATATACTGCAAATAAGTGTGAACCATGAACTGTAGGTGAATGTTGACATTCTGAAGCTGAAGTTATGGAAGAGTAAGACAGAAAAGTTAAGGAAAAAAGAAGGTATTCATCAAAGACAAAGAAAACTAATGCTGGCAAATATGGAAGCTAGTAGAGTGAGTACAGTTTAAGGTCCAAGACAGGGCTCATTTTGGTGCCACAAGATCCTTAAATAACTTCTATAGAAACAAATTACAAAAAAAATTAACGCATAAAGAAATTATTTTTGAAAGCATGGATTGGTGGAGAGGATAACTTAGAAGGAAGCTTGGTTCACTAAATGAAATTTAATTGTGTGCATGAACCAAAATACTAACGGAGCACTTTCACGGTAAAAAAATTGTGCTATGCAAAATGACATACATCATATGAGATTTGTACTAAAATAAATTGTTTAAATAGGAATTAATTCCTTATCAAAGTTGAATAAAAATCAATGTAACAAAATAAAATATGAATACTTATATTTACAATACGTGCAGCAAATATTAATCTTCCAGCTGTTTTTTCTTACTAAAAGTCTATTAAGCAAAAAATAAAAATTCATACATACATATTTCAGAAGCCATTTTTTAAACATAATGCTAAACACAGATTGTTGACATCATTATAAAGCATACTTTCATTGTGAATATGTAAAAATGAAGTCTATTATGGAAAAGTCGGTGAGTGGTATTGGAGTGGCATATCTCTTAGTGAACTGCAAAATGGGTAGACTATGTTGGCAGTGCAGACACTTTCAACACCTGTTAGGTAGATAAGTCAGTACATGTGTGGATGCTTTCAACACCTCTTAGGTGAATAAGTCAGCCGATGTGGACAGAGTGGAGATGTACTATAAATGCAACCATGCTGAGGGCACAAAGAAGGCCTCAACCTTACCTAATACTATAGTGCTTCGAACTTACAGTTTATTGCACAGTTTGGTGACATAAGAAAATACAATACCATGTCCTTTCAAGATCTTACACATATTTCAAACGTTACTTTAATCCAAAACAGAAAGAAAAGTATTAATGTATAGCAGAGATACATACTTTGGCAGGGCACTGCAAGATTCAAAAGCGATTGACTGGAAAAGTAGGAGACACACTGCCCTGCAGAATACATGATGAGTACTGTTAAAATCAGACTCGGCCTTAGTGAAAGTAAAAAGGCCATGGAACCTGCTAGAAAGGATGCCATCAAACTGAAGGACATGCCTGATGCTTCCACTATGAGTGGATGAAAGCAAATATGCCAAGTATTAAAATCCAAAGGGGGCAAGCCTCCCTGCACCTCCCAATCATATCTATACTAACTCCATGGTTACACCAACTTGAAGAGAAAAATTCCCCAAAAAGAGCATCACTGCCAGCACAACTCGTCAGCAGTGATTTCCTGTTGAGGAACTCCGCTCATCAACATGTTGAACCTTGAGCAACTGAAGCTCAAGAGTTCAATTGTTGCCCACCAGTAGGTTATCCAGACAAATAGAGAATGCAAAATGGCCACACTTTAGGGTGTTGAAGTACATAAGGCAGATATCCCAGATCACATGCCCTTGCTTAAATCAACTACTGGTGATGATAGAAAGTATCCAGGAAACAAGGTAATTCAAAGGCAATCAGGCTACTCCAGAGATGTCATGACCTGTGTTGCACATGGAACTTGTTCATGGATCAGTGTGGTTGCACATTATTATGTAGATGGCTAAGATAAACTATTTTCATGTATTCCATTAAAAAGCCAGCTCTATGCCACAAAGGCATGCAGTGCTGACAGTGGCAATAGTGACATATAGTGAGAATGAGTTCTGGAGGAGCTTACCTGTGGACATGTACATGGACATCCAAGGCTGGATCACATATCCTAGAGGGTGGGAAGTGAAGGAAGTTGCTTAACATGATGTGTGGCTGACATTTGGTTAAAGCCAAGTGGTGAAGCAAGCAGCAGAAAGGGGGAGAAGACTGTAATTTTGGCCTGCTACGCAATGCATAGTGGTCTAGCTAGATTAGATCTTTTTTTCTGTGCATAGACACACACACACACACACACACACACACACGCACACACACGCACACACACGCACACACACACACACACACACACACACACACACACACACACACACACACACACACACACACATACACACTGATAACCAAGAAGTGAATTCTTGTTTCAGCAGTGTGCCCACTGACTGTCAGTTGGGAAGGGGAAGTTGCATACAAAAACTCCTAATTCCACAGACTGATTATCATTTCAATTACTTCTTTGTCTGTTTTGCTAGAACAAATAGTATATCTTTGTGTCTTTTACCCAAGTGATGGCTGAAAAGGGTCCACAGGCTAACCTGCCTACTCAGTTAACAGGCAATTAAGCAAGTAAATAATGTCTGCAGTACCCCAGTTATGCCTCCATCTTCTGGTGATCTAGGATGCCACAGGAAGTAGGAAGAAAGGACCAATAAGGAATGTGAAGTCAGTGGTTATGGTGGGGTGGGAACACAAGAGATTAAAAAAAAGCCTTGAAACAAAAAATATGCCATTAGGAAAATGCCTTTTATAATATTGCATAAATGATATTCAAAGGTTTAAATGGATGCTGTAGCTATAGCTATATCCCAGGGTAAAACACAACTGCTAGTGAGTGTACTGTAAATGCTGTAGCTATAGTTACATCCCAAGTTAAAACACAACTGCTAGTGAGTGTGCTATAAATGTTCTAGCTATAGTTACATCCCAGGGTAAAACACAACTGCTTGTGAGTGTGCTGTAAATGCTCTAGCTATAGTTACATCCCAAGGTAAAACACAACTGCTAGTGAGTGTGCTGTAAATGCTGTAGCTATAGTTACATCCCAAGGTAAAACACAACTGCTAGTGAGTGTGCTGTAAATGCTCTAGCTATAGTTACATATCAGGGTTAAACACAACTCCTAGTGAGTGTGCTGTAAATGCCCTAGCTATAGTTACATCCCAGGGTAAAACACAACTGCTAGTGAGTGTGCCGTAAATGCTCTAGCTATAGTTACATCCCAGGGTAAAACACAACTGCTAGTGAGTGCGCTGCAAATGCTGTAGCTATAGTTACATCCCAGGGTAAAACACAACTGCTAGTGAGTGTGCTGTAAATGCTCTAGCTATAGTTACATCCCAGGGTAAAACACAACTGCTAGTGAGTGTGCCGTAAATGCTCTAGCTATAGTTACATCCCAGGGTAAAACACAACTGCTAGTGAGTGTGCTGCAAATGCTGTAGCTATAGCTACATCCCAGGGTAAAACACAACTGCTATTGAGTGTGCTGTGAAGAAGGAGTAACATTACTTGGCAGAGAATGGTCAGAAGATGATGCACAAACATCTGATACCAGGAAGGTCAGAAGGCTGTGGGTTATGTTCCCAGATGAGGAGCTCCAACCCATGTTCCAATACTGACAGCCGAGAAGAATATAAAGTGGTACTGCATTCCTCAGATGTCATCATTTAGATGAGACATTAAACTCTGGTTCTGTCTGCTTTTGCCAGATAGTATTTGAGGCATATGTAAAAGATCAGATGGAGTTAACTGAATAGAATGTGGGGAAATTTCTAAATAGGGTAGCAATACTACCCTGAGATTCTTCTGAAAATAGGCTCAATGTCCAGTGTAGTAAGTCTAATCCAGTCAACAATACTAGTGTGTGTGTGTATATGTGTGCACATGTGTGTGTGTGTGTGTGTGTGTGTGTGTGTGTGTGTGTGTGTGTGTGCTTGTGCATGTGTGTTTGCCTGCATGTGCATATGTGTTTGTGTGCGAGCGCACGTATGTGCGTGTGCATGTGCATATGCGTGTGTGTGTGCGTGTGTGTGTGTGTGTGTGTGTGTGTGTGTGCGCGCGTGTGTGCTTGTGCATGTGTGTGTGCTTGTGTGTGTGCATATATGTGTGTGTGTGCTTGTACATGTGCTTGTGCATGTGCGTGTGTGTGTGTGTGTATGTGTGTGCGCTTCTGCATGTGTGTGTGTGTGTGTGTGTGTGTGTGTGTGTGTGTGTGTGTGTGTGTGTGTGTGTGTGTGTGAGAGACTGCGTGTTAACCTAAACTCAACATTATGAAATACATTTTGTTTCAAAACATTGTATTTAAGTAACATTAATTGATATCAGTGTCAGTGTGTGCTGTACAGATGCAACATCACTACTAGATATTATTTACTAATTGTATTAAGCACTGTAGGGATTGTGGGGGGGGGTCAAGACTTACACTTAATTGGTCTAGCAAGTAGGAATGACTTATAAGGACTGGAAATCATGGAAATGTCACTGGGTTGTTAATGGTTACCTGAGTGCTCTATTGTGCAGACTTGGTCCCTTCCACAATGAGACCATAGAACAAGTATATATAACTAAGGGGGTGGGGTGCAAAGGTGAAGGGTGCCAGTGGAGGAGGGGGAGCCCTGTAAAAAAATGCTGTATATTTGATATTCATGAGTTATTTTCATTTTAAATGTTTGTGCAATTTGATGTTCTTACTTTTAGATGTTTTAAATTAGGCATTGACTCTGAATACCGATGACTAGAATCTGGAGATTGCGGAATCTCGAAAGTGGTGAATGGGGATTGGCGTACAGTGTGGAACGGGAACTTTGCCATTCATTCCACTGTAGTACAATGTTGGAGTTGGTATATTTAAGTTCCAGGGGGTGTGGGGGGGGGGGCGTGCAGCCCACCCCAGCATAAACATTAGAATAGTTTTTTTTTTCTTTTCTTTTTTTTTTTTAGTTCGAGATTCTGCAATTTCGTGATTCTGGTTTTCTGTTTTCCGAGTCTTGGGATTGTGGAATTTCTTTATTTAGTAGCGAACCCATATATATATATATATATATATATATATATATATATATATATATATATATAATAAATCTACTTTGGAAGCTCGAACTTTCAAAACTTCAAACTTCATATGGTTGGTATGGTATCATAAGATCAAAGCTCTGAAAGTTCGAAACTTAGTAAAAAAATACAATTTTTTACGTCCCCCCCCGAACTCCCAACACCGCGTGATAATTAGATATACCAGCTCCAAGATCACACTACAGTAAAGAGAATGGTAAATTTCCTGTTCTGTGCTGTATGGTGATCTTCCTTTAAACTGTTGAAAGTTTCAAAACTTTGATCTTATGGTCTTGACCAAGTTTTGAAACTTTGAGCTTACCAAGTAGTCCAATATATGTGTACATATATATATATATATATATATATATATATAAATATATATATATATATATATATATATATATATATATATATATATATATATTTGCTGGCAGCACAGGAGGGTGAAGGAATTGATGCTTACCTTGCTGTTGTGTGATTTCAGAGTTGGTATTAATATATAATCAGCAGCAGGTGTGGGAAATGCAGGAGGCTTGTCCCCCTGCAAAACAAGAAAAATAGGAGATAATTTTTGCTGTTGTTAATCATTTTAGATTTGATCTAAAATGATC